>NC_023759.2:19744742-19767334 GCF_000499845.2 Phaseolus vulgaris
TCAAACAGCTCTGTCACTCGCAAGCGTAAAGTGTATGAACTGAACGTGCGTACCTCAGAAAGTTCGTTAAGAGCTCTTATATACCTGGTGATTTTCTCTCTCCTGGCAGTTACAGACTTGGACACGTGGCTCGTATCCAACTGTACACATGCCATCATCTGGAGGCTCCCTGACTTGGCGCTGCTCTAAAATGTATATTGCCCTTGCAATACAAACTTATTCTTGAAACTGGCGAGTTAGGGCCTTCATACACCTTCCCTGTGGTCTCGCCGGCCGCCTTCATAATCTGCTTCTCCTTTATCTTCGGCGATGTGCTTGTTCTGGCGATCTCCGACTGCTTGGTCGCCTGAGTCTGCATCTGGCGACTTCATCCTCAACCTGGCGATCGCCTATTCTGGTAAGCTGGAGATCGGAACACGCCAACTTAACAATCGGCGACTACACGTGCCTCCCGACTTCCTTCCTAACTGCCAACCTGGCGCCTTGTCAACACGCCTATACTGTAGCAGGGTGCCACGTCATCATACCCGACCACCAGGGCGGTACACAAGCCCCCCAGTCTTAAGCGAAGACTTGTCTAGCGAAAAGACTGAAAGAGCCTTCGTTAACACCGGTCTACGTGGCACTGACGCAGAATTCCAAGCGATAGTACTTTCTGCTGCTCTGACGCTCCACCAAACCCTTCGCGCATCGTTCGACACGTGGCTTTCATCAACGGCTATCTTCATCTGCCGTTAGCGCTTCCCAAACCATTTCGAAAACCCTTAAACCCATTACGTTCCACTGTTCCATCACTTTCTTCGTGCTTGCAAAACGCTCTAACTTCCCTCTGCGAAACTCTCGACGCTCTTCAAGTTCCAGATCACCATCTTCCTCCCTCGTCTTCCTGATCATTGAAAGGTAATTACTTTCCTTCATCTGCTGGGTTTCCTTGCATTTTCACCGATTTGCATCATCCTGTAACTGCCTGGTGCATACGCTGTGGGTCGTTTCTCCATTTCTCTTCTGCGTAACTTAGGGCTTTGTCGATCGTCGCAACGAACTCACATTCGTTCGTCGTTTCACCTTCCTTCCATGACCGAGTCAGCCTCTGTAACCCCCTGATTGTTTTTCCTTTCTTCTTCCTTTGCAGTTGCTATCATGACTCGCACAAAGATCACCCCGAACCCCCCTCCATCAGCACGAAACCCTTCTTCACAAGCGCACGACCCAACCCAAGTTCGTGGCGCTTCCTCTTCGCAGGCTGAGAGGCCTGCATCTTCCCAAACTGCTCTGGCCCAGGCGACTCCACCAAACGCTGGAGGAGCCCCCGTGCCTCTGCCAGACTTCAAACACTATATCCTTGGGCCACCCCAACCCTTCTAAAGGAGACCTCGTCGGTGAACACTGCGGGAGCAGTTCTGCGGTTGACAAAGGGGGAGGCCTATCAATCGTTTCACAAGGAGCACGATGAGAGATGATGGTGCTGCCTTGCCCCGCCGCTCTGCCAGTATGCGCTGATGACAAAGTGAGCGCCGACGGGCCCTTTTGCTTTTTTACACACTTTCTTCAAGAAAGTCAAACTCAGATTTCCCCTCACCCGATTCGAGAGGGAACTCTTGACCGAGCTCAACATTGCTGCCGCCCAGCTTCACCCCAACAGCTGGGCGTTTGTTCGAGCCTTTCAAATAACGTGCGACCACCTGGGGCTGCCTGCGTCGGTGGACGTGTTTTTGTTTCTTTTTGAGGCCAAGCACCCAGGAGACCGCCTGTGGGTCAGCCTGAATGCCATTGCTGGGAGATCCATTTTTACCATCTTCCAGCAATCATACAAGGATTGGAAGGGGAAGTTCATCCAGGTTCGCGCAAACGATAAAGACACTTCCCTTCTCGACGGTTTCCCCTTGTACTGGGTGGACAAGGGGAAAAAGGAGTCCAAGAGCTGCTTCAGGAGGCCCAGAAGTCCTGACAGCATGGGAGCTTTGGACGAGACCTCTGCCTATTCTGGAAGAGGGTGTCGGATGCCAACATAACATTCCTGACCCCCACCCTGATCTCCTTCGAGTTCTTTGAGGACCAGCTAGAATTCCAAATAGGTTAGGCGCTACACTCTGTTTTGATATTGCTTCTGATACTGTTTCTGGGCGTCTTGTGCGATACGCACAAGACTTTGGTTTTGCCTTTTCTGCATATACCTGTTTTGCTGTTTCATTGCCTCATACACCCATCTCTTTCTTCTCTGAGCTAATTCATGCATTTTCGTTTCATGCAGATAATATGCTGGGTAAAAACATGCTCGCCGACTTGAAGGCGCTCGCCCGAAACCACGGGTTGGCGACCGGTTCTCAGACGGTTCCCAACTCGGCGGTCGAGAAGGCTATCGTTCATGGGCGATCACGCCCAAGGAACCCACCCAGCGAAAGAAACTGGTCCTTAAGAGGCCAAAGCGAAAAGCCCCCCAAGTCGTCCAAGAGGAGGAGGAAGAGGACGACGAGGTCACTGAGGATGGCCTCGTTACAAAGAGGAAAAGGGTGGCACCACCTTCACCACCTGCCCCACCCCCTCTTCCAGCTTCAACACCACCATCAACACCTGCTCCTCCTCCCTCATCGCCAACACCACAGCCCCTTCACCACCAGTCCAAGCAACTCCACTGGCCACTGCGCCACCAGCAGCTGAGGCTCAAGAGCCAAATTTTCTGGAGGACCCCCAAGTGCCTCTACGCCTCATATCTCAGCTGGAGGGGGCCCCCTTCAAACGCTTCAGCTGCAGAGAACGTTCCAACCGGGGATGAGGTTGCTCACACCTCTCCAATTCTAATTACCGAATCCCCGGTTGCGTCGCCACGCCAGGAAGCAAACATTGAAAATCCTGCTAAGGAAGGTGGCGGCGAGAACCCCTCAACAAGCCACCCTGGCGCCTCTCCAAGCATCAAACCTTTCCCTTGAAGTCCACAAGGATGTGGGAACCTCTGACTGCCAAACTCAAAACCATAGCAGAGGATATCCCATCGATCATAACGAGGGCTGTGGGAGCTCCACCAGGAGGCTTCAAGACGATCTCTACCACCTCAAGACTGAAAATAGCACTATGAAGGTTGAGGTGGAGAAGGTGTCCATTCAGCCTAACGCTCGCGGAAATGGAACACTCCGAGTAGAGGATGCCCTAAAGTACCGAGCTTAGGCTGGCGCGCAAGGAAGCTGCTGACCTTCGCCGCAAAGTCCATGAACTTGCCCAAGAGAAAGTTGAACTAGAAAGCAAGATCGTGCCTCTGCGCACCAAGGCGAGCGACCTGGAGGCTCACATTCAAGCTGACGCCGCCAGGGTGCAAAAACTGGAGCAGAGGTCGATTGACCGCGAGAAGCTACTTGGGCAGGTAGAAAAAGCGAGGGACGACGCCATGGCTGATCTCGCCGAGGCAAACAAGGAGAAAGGGAAGATGGCTGCCGAGTTGGCCAAGCTCAACAGAGTCCAAGAAGGTTACTGACGACCTTCTCCATGCTCAAGAAACCAACAAAAACTCCGAAAACAGGTTGAAGAGCAGGAGCAGCAGAACAAAGAGCTCAAGGAACAGGTTGAAGGACTTCAAGGGCAGTTTGAAGAACTTAAGCTAAATTCTGCTCAGATTCTGACTGCTGGAATTCGAAGCCGCTCGGGAGCAATTCGCATGCCTATTCCCTGATCTCGACCTCAGCATGGTGTCGTTAAACAACGAAGTAGTAGATGGAAAGGTCGTTCCCGGCCGAAGACTCAACCAACTCCACCCCATCTGCTTCTTTATAAATTCACTTGTATTTACCTTGTAAAAACTTTTGCATATGTGTTTTGAACAGATACTTATTTCAATTGCTGAACTTGGATATTCTCCCTTGACTTCTTTTAAGCGCTTTAGCCTTCTTTGTATGTTTAACTTTGTCGGATTTAACTTAGCGATTTTGCAAACGCGACCTTTGACGTAACCGCCTCGAGCCAATTCAAACTTAAGCAAAAATCACCTTAAACAACTTGTACTCTTAAGGCAACTAACCTCATTACAGAATACCCTTCAAGCAACGAACTGTAACTTAATCATTGGCTCGAACAACGTCCCACTCGACCTGCTTTATCAAACAAGTCTTTCAACCTTCTCGCCGTCGTTTGAACTTTCCCGATCGCCAAGACCCCTTGGTAACATCAGCTTTTTCTAGCCTCATGCTTTGGCAATCGTTTCTTTATCTGGGGTAGAAACGCCCTTTGGAATCTTCCTTTGCCTCCTGAACTTCAAAGCAAAAGACCGGCTGGCTAGGCGTTCTCTTCGAACCTACCTTAGCCACCTTTCAAGCTTCTTCCACCCTCTTCGCCATACCTGAACTCGTTCGCGACGAGAAGGATTTTATCTTGCCTATGCTCGCACGTAAGCGAGAAGGTCTTTTAACTCGCCTGAACTCGCTCATCGGCGAGAAGGACTTTTACTCGCCTGAACTCGCTCATCGGCGAGAAGGACTTTAAATGGCCTTAACTCGCTCGACGGCGAGAAGGACTTTGTCTGGTGCCTCAACTTGCCCAGGGTGTACATCTCCTCCCCCCTGGATGCACTGAGGACCTTTTCTTTCTCACGCCTGCACTCGCTCGACGGCGAGGAGGTCTTTAATGGGCCTTAGTTCGCACAACGGCGATAAGGACTTTTATGGTGCCTCAACTTGCCCAGGGCGTACATCTCCTCCCCCCTGGATGCACTGAGGACCTTTCTCTTTCTCGCCTGCACTCGCTCAACGGCGAGGAGGTCTTTTAACTTGCCTCGACATTGCCCCAGGAGTTACATCTTCTCGCTCCCAGAAACACGGAGGACTTTTTCTCTTTCTCGCCTGCACTCGCTCAACGGCGAGGAGGTCTTTTAACTTGCCTCGACATTGCCCCAGGAGTTACATCTTCTCGCTCCCAGAAACACGGAGGACTTTTTCTCTTTCTCGCCTGCACTCGCTCGACGGCGAGGAGGTCTTTAACTTGCCTCAAAACGCGCGAGGGCGTTGAGGTCTTTCATCTGGTGCCTCCGATCGCCGAAAGACGATGAGGACTTTAAAACTTAACTGGTGCCTCAATCGCCGAAAAACGATGAGGACTTAAAACTTTTTAGAAAGCACGCGATATATCTTTTCTTGCCTTAAATCATGTACGAATGACAAGGTCTTTCTTCAAAACTTTCGAAAATAGCACACATGCAATCTGAAAACACCTTATACTTCGAAAACTCTTCTTTTATTGGGTGGCCTCATTAAAAACCCTCCTTAGGGAAAAAAGAGTGCCCCCTTGAAACTGTTTTAACAGAGACATTGTAATATAACATTTGTGTTTGTCTTTACTTACAAAGCTCTCAACTATAGTACAACTTCAGTGTGTGGCGTTCCAGGTACGAGGGATCGCCTCCTTCCAGCGTCTCTAAGCGGTAGGCCCGTTCCCGAGCGCCTCGGTTATTCTGAACGGTCCAGTCCACTTGGGTGATAGTTTATTCTCCATCTCGTACTGGTGGGCCTTCCTCATCACCAGATCGCCTTCTCTAAACTGCCTTGGCATCACCTTTGAGTTGTACCTTCGCTCGATCCTCCTCTTCACCGCCTCAGCCTTCAGCCTTGCCTCTTCCCTGACTTCATCCAGCAGATCCAGGTTCAGCCTTCTCTCTTCATTCGAGTCTTCCTCTACAAAGTTCTGGAATCTCGGCGAGCTCTCCTGGATCTCGACTGGAATCATGGCATCGCACCCATAGACCAAGCTAAACGGGGTCTCATGGGTTCCTGACTGCTCGGTGGTGTGGTACGCCCAGACTATACGGGGCACCTCCTCAGCCCAACTTCCCTTGGCTTTCTCAAGCCTTCTCTTCAAACCTCTCAACAACACCCGATTAGCTGATTCCACCTGGCCATTCGTCTGAGGGTGCTCGACGGATGCAAACACTTGTTGAATTCCAACCCCTTCACAAAGCTTCTTCAACAGGTGGCTTGCAAACTGCGTCCCATTATCTGACACCAGGCGCTTAGGCACTCCAAACCGGCACAATGTTCTTCCACACAAACCCTTCGATCTTGTGCGCGGTGATCTGGGCCACTGGTTCTGCTTCAATCCACTTGGTGAAATACTCAATCGCCACCACCAAGTACTTCATCTGCCTGATCGCCAGTGGAAAGGTCCCAGGATGTCGATTCCCCAAGTATGAAACGGCCAAGGGCTATAGATCGACTTCAACTCCTCGGGAGGTGCCTTGTGCCAATCGGCGTGCTGCTGGCATTGTTTGCAGCACTGGGCATACTTCTTGCAATCTTCTCTCATGGATGGCCAATAGTAGCCTGCACGGAGAGTCCTGCGGCCAGAGCTCGACCCCCGACGTGACTTCCACATATTCCTTCGTGGAGCTCTGCCATAATTCTCGTGCACTTCTCGCCGTGTATACATTCCAGGAGTGGGTGAGTGAACCCAAACCTGTACAGATCGCCATCAATCAACGTATTTGCTAGAATTTTCTTTACCTTCCTAGCTTCTGTTGGATCCAGCGGGAGGAGACCATCTGCCAAGCACCGCTTGTACTGTGTTATCCAAGTGTCTGGCTCATGGGTGGCGCAGACCTGCATCACGTCCACCTTCTCTCCTCGACATGCTCTAATTCTCGGCGATCTCAGAGTTTCTTGCGTCAAAGACTTATGGCTTCTCGCTGCTCTCTCCGTCGACTTGCTTATCTGAAGGACCAGGTGATCTGCTACAAATGCCCTCGGCGTCTTCAGAGTTTCTTGAATCACCGTCCTCTGCCTACCCCCCTTGCCTGAACTGGCGAGCTTAGCAAGCAAGTCAGCTCGGGCATTCTGTTCTCGGGGCACATGTACCACTTCAAAAGAGGCAAAGGAACTCTTCAATTCCTGCACATACGCCAAGTAAGCCGCCATTTGTGGATCTTTAGCCTGGAACTCGCCTGTTACTTGCCCTGTGACTAGCAGCGAGTCACTCTTAGCCATCAGCACCTAGCTCCCATCTCCTTGGCCAGCAGAATCCCGGCGATCAGCGCCTCATACTCTGCTTGATTGTTGCTGGCTTTGAAGGCAATCTCAACGATTGTTCGATCAGCACGCCGTTGGGTCCTTCCAATATGACTCCAGCACCGCTACCCTGCTGGTTCGACGATCCATCCACCGAGAGTACCCAACGGAAGTCATCTCCTTCAACCCGCGTCGCCTCTGATGAGAGCTCGACTACAAAATCTGCAAAGATTTGCCCCTTGATCGGGCCTCGGGCTCATATTTAATGTCAAATTCTGACAACTCCACTGCCCACTTCACCATTCTTCCCGCAACGTCAGGTTTCTTCAAGACCTTCTGGATGGGCAGGTCAGTCATCACCAGTATTGTGAAGCTGTGGAAGTAGTGGCGCAACCTCCTCGCCGAAAACACCACAGCCAGCGCAGCCTTCTCCAGGGCCTGATATCTCGTTTCTGGGCCCTGCAACACCTTGCTCACAAAATAAATAGGCTTCTGAGCCTGATCTTGATCCTGGGCGAGCACCGCACTCACCGCCCTCTCAGTCACAGCGAAGTACAACCTGAGAGGGATTCCCGCCAGTGGTTTGCACAGAACCGGCGGGCTCGCCAGATATCCTTCAGCTTGACGAAAGCTTCCTCGCACTCTTTCGTCCAAGCGAACTTGTTATTGCGCCGCAGACATTGAAAATAGGGATGCCCCTTTTCTCCGCTAGCTGACACGAAGCGAGATAGGGCTGCCATCCGACCTGTCAGCTGCTGGACTTCTTTCACCGTAGCCGGGCTTCTCATCGCCAAGATGGCGGCACACTTGTCCGGGTTGCTTCTATTCCTCTTTCAGTCAAGAGAAAACCCAAAAATTTTCCAGCCTCCACGCCGAAAATGCATTTCTCCGGGTTGAGCTTCAACTTGAACTTGGCGATCGTCGTGAACAATTCTTCCAAGTCTGCAACGTGCTTGCTTTTCTCCTGCGAGGTCACGACCATGTCATCGACGTAAGCTTGCACGTTCCTTCCCAGCATTGGTGCAAGTACTCGATCCATCAGCCTCTGGTACGTGGCCCCCGCGTTCTTCAGCCCAAACGGCATCACCTTATAGCAGTAGCACGACCTCTCCGTCATGAAGGCTGTTTTCTCTTCATCCATGGGATGCATCTTGATCTGATTATAGCCCGAGAAGGCATCCAGGAAACTCAGCAGCTTGCACCCTGCAGCACTATCAACCAGGGCATCAATGCTTGGTAAAGGATACGAATCCTTTGGGCAAGCTTATTCAGATCGGTGAAATCGACGCACATGCGCCATTTCCCGTTGCTCTTCTTCACCAGTACGACATTCGCCAACCATTCAGGGTACTGGACTTCCCTGATGTGGCCTGCAGCGAGGAGTTTCTGGGTCTCGTCCCTGATCGCCTGCCTCCTCTCTCGTTGAATTTCCTTCTCCTTTGTCGCACCGGTCTCACCATGTTGTCCATCGCCAGATGATGGCACAAGAAGTCGGGATCGATCCCGGGCATGTCCGAAGCGGACCAGCAAACGCGTCCAGATGCCGCTCAATCACCTTGGCGATCTGGTCCTGGAGATCGACTCCAGAGATCTTCCGAGCTTGAAATTTCCCTCCGATCTCCTTTCGAGCCACTGCTCGACGGTTTGGGCCTGGATTCTCTGGCGATCACCGCCTTGGCGATTCCCAGTTCCTCTTCCTCGGGCGATTCCGCGCCTCTTCCTCCTCCAGGCCAGCATTCCTCTCCCCCAGCTCAGCATCTACCATCTCTACATCCCTTCCGGCGGCCTCCTCTGTTACCGGCGGTCTGGGCTTCACACCGGGAGGTGGGGTGGTTGTTACATAGCTCACTGATCTTTTATTTTTCAGGCTATTCTCATAGCACTTTTTCGCTTCTTTCTGATCAGACTTTATCGTGATCACCACCCCTTCCATGACGGCAGCTTCACCTTCATGTGCCGAGTCGATGGAATGGCGCCTATCCTGTTAAGAGTGGGCCTTCCCAACAGGATGTATACGCTGAGGGGCGTTTACGATGAGGTACTTGATTTTCTCCGTCCTCGACCCAGCCTCATCGGTAAACGTGGTTCTCAGCTCAATGTACCCCCTGACCTCCACCTGGTCGCCAGCGAACCCATACAAGCACCCTCCATAGGGCCTTAGCTGGTCAAGGGGCAATTCCAGCTGCGTGAAAGTCGGCCAGAACATCACGTCTGCCGAGCTTCCTTGGTCCACCAGAACTCTGTGGACCTTCCTTCCCGCCGTGATCAACGAAATAACAATGGGATCGTTGTCATGAGGCACAACGTCCCGAAGATCCTGCTTGGTGAACGTAATGTCCACTTCCGGCGAGTGATCTTCAAACATGTCCACTGACATCACCGATCGCGCATACTTTTTCCTCTGCGATGCGGTGCATCCACCACCTGAGAAACCCCCTGCAATGGTGTGGATCTCCCCATGGATAGGCATCTCGTGTTGTTGGGCTTCTCCACCTGCCGGCTGGGAACTCGACGCTCCTCCGGTCCTTCTGTCCAGCAGATAGTCGTTTAGGAACCCGCTCTTAACCAGATCGTCGAGCTGGTATCCTAAAGACAAACACGAGTCCAGGTTGTGGCCAAAGCACTGGTGGAACTCGCACCAAACGTCCGGCTTTGACCCCAGCACCTTGTCGCCCACCTTCTCGGGCGCCTTCAACCTAGCAGATATGTTAGGGATAGCGATCAGGTCCGCTAGTCCCATGACGAATTTGTGCTTAGGCGGGCGATTGTACTCTCGGCGTGCTGGTTGTTGGCGTGCTGGCGGTTGGCGCGCTTGGCTTCTTCCCTTATTTCTCCTATCGTAAGGATAGCGAGTCCTTTGGTCTTTTCTGGCCGCGCGCCGTTTCCAGCACCCTCTGTGGCTGGATCCTGGTCTGGGCGCGTGGCCTGGCGGGAGCCACGCTGCCTCTCTTCTCGGCGACTTCACTCTCGTCGGCGATGTGGGCCACCGCAAGTCGCCTGACTTCAGCAAACGTCGCTGGATGAGCCCTGATCAAGGCCTCGCAGAATGGCCCTGGCTGCACGCCCTTCTTGAAGGCATAGACCAGCATTTCTTCATCCTTGGCCGGCGATCTGACCATCTGCGCTCCGAAGCGATTGAGGTAGTCTCTGAGGGACTCCCCATGGTACTGCCTTATATCAAACAGATCATAGGACACCCTGGGCGGTGCCTTATTCACATATACTGCTCGACAAAGATTTTCGAGAATTGTTGAAAATTAGTTATGTGGCCATTAGGCAGGCTCACAAACCACTCCATCGCCGTTCCCTGGAGCGTGCTCACGAACATCTTACAGTAGACGGCGTCCGACCCTCCCGACAGCATCATCTGTGTGTGGAACGTGGTCAGATGAGCCTCTGGATCCTCCACGCCGGTAAAAACAGCTTTAACCGGAACCACGCTCGTGGGAATTGGCGTGTCGGTAATCGCCTGAATGAAAGGCATTGGGAAAACACGAGGTGGCGTCGACGGTGCCACCTCTTCAGCAGAAGAACGTCCCTGCTGCTCCTGAAGAGCTCGACGCAGCTCCTCAGCTACCTTGCTGAGCTCCTCGTTCCTGGCGCGAGAGGCGACCAGGTCCTCATGTATCCTTGCCTGCTCGACGCGCGAGGCTTCCACAGTGCCTGCAACGAGCGCATCATTTCTGCCATCTGCGCCATGGTCATGGCGGCGTCGCCTTCAGCAGCGACGGGAGCCACGGGACTGGAACGATTGCTTCTCATCTTTCTCATTAACTTCAGCGAACCACAAGAATACAGCAAACAACACTTCACACGATCGAAACAGCGATCAATCGGAGAAAACTCAAGAAACTGCGCAAGAACCAAGAACACCGCAAACCTTCGCAGAAAACCAAAAAGAACTCGAACTTCCACCAGACAGATTGCGCGCAAGCAACAAAAGACCTCACTCCACCGATTGAAAGCCAAACAAACGGTACAAAACACAAACTCACCGAACGAAACTCAAAGAAACTGCACGACGGTTGCACCAGCACACAACCGCGCAGAAAACCTCGAAAACTTCCACGAACTCACGCTGTGGATGGGAGCACGTTTTACACGGCCCCACGGTGGGCGCCTGATGATCCTGCCTGTTGACCGGAGCGCTGGAGAATGCCTCGTCAAAGGATCGACGTGCGCACCGCTTATCACTTCGTTCCTCCTCTGGATCTACTCAAGAACCTGCAAAGAAACGACACGGCGCCGCTGCGGCCGATCGCACTCCGACGCTCAAGTCAGTGACGGTATCACCAAATACTAAGAACTAGAACCGTGCAAACTCTCTCTCACAAACAGCTCTGTCACTCGCAAGCGTAAAGTGTATGAACTGAACGTGCGTACCTCAGAAAGTCGTTAAGAGCTCTTATATACCTGGTGATTTTCTCTCTCCTGGCAGTTACAGACTTGGACACGTGGCTCGTATCCAACTGTACACGTGCCATCATCTGGAGGCTCCCTGACTTGGCGCTGCTTCTACTCTCATTTTGGCTAAGTTACGTATGCATGGTACTGCCCAGTGCATAGCAACTTAGGAGTGCGATCTTACTGAAACTGGCGAGTTAGGGCCTTCATACACCTTCCCTGTGGTCTCGCCGGCCGCCTTCATAATCTGCTTCTCCTTCATCTTCGGCGATGTGCTTGTTCTGGCGATCTCCGACTGCTTGGTCGCCTGAGTCTGCATCTGGCGACTTCATCCTCAACCTGGCGATCGCCTATTCTGGTAAGCTGGAGATCGGAACACGCCAACTTAACAATCGGCGACTACACGTGCCTCCCGACTTCCTTCCTAACTGCCAACCTGGCGCCTTGTCAACACGCCTATACTGTAGCAGGGTGCCACGTCATCATACCCGACCACCAAGGTGGTACAGAACTGGATTATGAAATTTATACCACAGAAACTTCAAGATGTTAACTCAAAAATGGCACTGGAATCAATTAAAAACAGTAAGCCAATTGAGAGAAATAAATTTTTTAAAATCGCTGCCAGATTACCGTATTTTTTTTTGGCAGGAATGTACACTTTTTTTTATTTTATTTATCATTTTTGTGTACTTCGTATTTTTGAATGATTCTTTTTTCTATTCTTTCTAACACTTTGAATATCTCAAATCCAGAATTTCAGAATTTTACAGTACGTAAATAAGTTGCAATAAGGAAAAACAGTAAGCACTTTTTTCAGAAACAGAGGAATCCTAATAGGAATAAAAAAACAGGATGATAAACTAGCAAAGACATAATAGAAAATGATGTATTGGAACTTGTATAGGTCTAGAATACAAGTATGAACTCAAATCTAAAAAGAAAATGCACAAAGGATCAACATCAATTCAGAAAATTATATGACACCAAAGCAAGAAACAATCAAAACAATAAAAGTACTACTAGAAGTAATGACATATATGGAATAACATGACTAAGACAAAACTTGACATGATTCAAAAATTAAAAGACACATCACAAATTGTAACAAGTGAAAGGAAGCTTAAGGTAAACTCTAGGAAGGATAATGCCATTCCAAAAGAGCAACCATACTCATAAGAATTATGAGTGCCATAAACCTTTTCACAAACACTTGGTGTAAAAGAAAAACAGCAAGAATACTCAAATAAAATTCTAAAACAGAAACTTAAATTGCAAGAAATTAAAAGAGCTCTTGAAATAAAGTTCTACACAACTCAAAAATTAAACAAGAATGAACCTAAGACCCATGATACCACATGTGATTCCACTAGCCACATAGAACAAGATTCTTGACATTCTTAGGAATCACCTTGAGCTGGAAAATATAGAGGCACTTTTCTCAGAGTTGGATCATTGTTCTAAGACAAGAACTCACCAAAAACTAGTATCAAATCCCAAACTCATTTGGATGAACCAAATATTGTCAAATTGAATCAACAAAGAGAATGAAAGCTGGAATGACCGAACAAAATTAAACAACTAAACATAAGAACCGAACAGAATTAAAAACAAAACAGAACATAGTGCTGGAAAATAGAAAAACCGAAACTGGAAAACTCAAGAACACAAAGCAACATGAACAATTGAAGAAGAAGAAAGGAAGGAGAAGAGAATGCTCATGAAGATGGAAGGAGGATGGATGATCTCGCCACTAGAAGTGTGGAAAGCTCCTAGATGAGAGTGATGCCGCCACTTGAGGACTCCATTGATCCATCAAGATAAGACTAGAGAAGAAGGCTCCAAAAGCTCTCCAAAGGTCACTCAAAATTGAGTAGAGTTTTCTTAGATTAATTCCAATCTGAATTTTACAAAGGAAGCACCTCTATTTATAGCCTAAGGTGCTGAAAAATAGGTGGGAAATTTCAAATAAACTCATTTGAAATTCCCACCAAAAACAAGTCACATGGGAGGTGTGACCTTTTTCTACTATGACACCTCCCAAAAACTACACCTACACCTATCTACTAATACACCCCCCTAAAACTCCTAACTAAAGACTAAAAGATGCTTTAACAATAGAGGTTTCTAATGTTTCCCTCTAAGCACCTTCAACAATATTCTTTATTATTTAATACTTGGCCTTGCCCTTCATGAGATGAACTTGGGCTTTTTGGGCTTTGGCCTTCTTGGGCTTGGGCTTGGGCTTTGGGCCTCATCTTTTGCAAAGAATAATAAGAAGAACTTTAAATGTGAGGGCGAATGATCTTGTCCTTCATTATTAAAAGCCTTCTTTATTTGATTCGCATCAAAAGGGTCCATGTGGATCAAGCTAAGGTTGTGGCCATTCAAAATTGGCCTATGCCTACAAATGTGAATGAGGTCCAAAGTTTTCATGGTCTTGCTTCTTTTTATAGAAGATTTGTACCCAACTTCGGTACCATAGCTGCACCTCTCAATGATATAGTGAAAAAGGATGTGGTTTTTAAATGGGGAGAAACACAACAAAATGCTTTTGATGTTTTGAAAGAAAAATTGACTAATGCTCCCATCTTAGCCCTTCCTAATTTCGCTAAAACATTTGAGATTGAGTGTGATGCTTCAAGTATAGGCATTGGGGTTGTTCTCCTTCAAGAGGGCCACCCCATAGCTTATTTTAGTGAGAAATTGAAAGCAAGTCATCTCAACTATTCCACTTATGAAAAGGAATTGTATGCACTTGTTAGAGCTTTATTTACTTGGCAACATTATCTTTTTCCTAAAGAGTTTGTGATTCATAGTGATCATGAATCTCTTAAATATTTGAAAAGCCAAAACAAACTTAACAAGAGGCATGTTAAGTGGGTGAAATTCCTTGAGCAATTTCCTTATGTGATCAAGCATAAGCAAGGCAAAAATAATGTTGTCGCGGATGCACTTTCTAGACGCTATGCCTTGCTAAATCTTTTGGGTTCTCAATTTCTTGGCTTTGATCACATTAAGGATCTTTATCATGATGACTTTGATTTTTCTCTTATCTATCAAGAGTGTATCAAAGGAGGACACAAAGATTTTTTTATTCAAGATGGCTTTCTTTTTAAAGGAAAACGTTTTTGTGCTCCTCAATGCTCCATTAGATTATCTCTTGTTAGAGAAGCACATGAGGGAGGCTTAATGGGTCACTTTGGGGTTGCAAAAACTTTGGATGTGTTGCATGAACATTTCTTTTGGCCTCATATGGATAAACATGTTCATAGTTTGTGTGAAAAATGCATAGCTTGCCGTAAAGCTAAATCTAGATTGCATCCCCATGGTTTATATACTCCTCTTCCTATCCCTTCAATGCCTTGGGTTGACATTTCTATGGATTTCATCTTAGGATTACCCAAGACATCAAAGGGAAAGGATTCCATTTTTGTGGTAGTGGATCGTTTTTCAAAGATGGCTCCACTTTATTCCTTGCCACAAAGTGGATGATGCATGTCATATTGCAAACCTCTTCTTTCAAGAAGTGGTTCTTTTGCATGGTATTCCTAGAACTATTGTGTCCGATAGGGATTCCAAGTTCTTTAGTCACTTTTGGAAGACCTTGTGGGGTAAGCTTGGTACTAAAATTTTATTTTCTATCACTTGTCACCCACAAACCGATGGTCAAACCGAAGGGGTAAATAGAACTTTGGGACAAATGTTGCGATGCTTTATTTTTGGGAATCCTAGAGTGTGGGAGAATTTACTACCCCATGTTGAATTTGCTTATAATCGTGTAGTAAATTCTACTACCTCACATTCTCCTTTTGAGGTTGTCTATGGGTTTAATCCCTTAACACCTCTTGATCTTCTTCCTATTCCATACTTGATGATGTCTTATGCAAAGATGGGGATGAAAAGGCTTCTTTTATGAAAAATTTGCATAAAGACATCAAGTTGAGAATTGAGAAGAAGGTTGGCAAGTAGGCTGAACTTGCCAATAAAAGGAGAAAAACATTGTTATTTGATGAAGGTGATTGGATTTGGCTTTACTTGAGCAAATATCGTTTTCCTACTCAAAGGAAGTCCAAACTAATGCCTCGTGGTGATGGACCTTTTCAAGTCCTAAAGAGGATTAATGACAATGCTTATGAGTTAGATATGCCTGATACATACCTTGGTAGTCATACATTTAATATAAGTGATCTAACTCCTTTTTTTGTAGGTCTCTAGAATTCGTGGTCGAATTCTCTCCAACTCGGGGAGTATGATGGAGATCAAGCTCAGAAGGAAATAGAGGTCGAAGATCAAGTACAAAAGGAGGTAGAGGCCGAAGTTGAAGAAGCTCAAGGAGACACTACCTTACCTCAAAGGCTTACAAGGAGCAAGTTTAAGGAATTAGGAAGTAGTGGTAGATTGTTTTCTCTTTTTATAGTGTCTCTTGTATAAAAAGTAGAATGTTTAAATAGATAGTCTTTAGGAAGGTGCTTAGAGGGAAACATTAGACACCTCTTTTGTTAAAGCATCTTTAGGCTTTAGCTTAGAAAATTCTAGAAGCTTAGGCGTTAGCTTAGGAGAGGCGTTAGCTTAGGAGACTCTTGAGTAGCTTAGGATACAAGCTTTGTAAATCTAATGATCGGCCCTTGCTCCTATAAAAGGAGGGCTTGGGTCCTTCATAATTCAGAATTGGAATTTGTAGTATCAAAACTCTCCCAAATTGGTGATTGAGTGTAGTGAGAACTTGCCTTCTCCTCTTCCTAGTCTCATCTTGAGAGCCTTGTTTCCCTCAAGTGGCAGCAATTCACACTTATCTTGGAGCATTCACACTTCAAGTGGCGTGTTCATCAACCAAGAACTTCAACCGCATAAGTCTTCTTTCTTCTCCATCTTCTCCTTCCATTTTCGCGCTCATATGAACTCCTAAACATGTCTTAGGTTCTTTTCTTGCAATTTCATTTGGTGCTTTAGCTTTAGTTCATGTTTTGTTCGGTGCATTTCAATTTCTAAGCAATTTAAACGGTTCATTTGCTTTCTTACCTCATTTAATCGGTTCAATTGGCAAGAAATGGGTTTTCCATGTGAGCTTTTTGGTGTTTGGCGCAAGTTTTGGTGAGTTCTTGAAACATAGAACATTGATCCATTTCTATAAAAGTACTTATTCAATCTCCAACTCAAGTTGATTCCATAAAATGTCAAAGAATCATCTATATCTTGCTATTGGAATCATATCAAGAAGTGGCAAACTACCATGGATGAGGAGATTAAATCGATTGACCGCGCAACACACGTGAGCTAACGGAATTGCTAGAGGGAAGTCAACCCATTGGTGTGAAGTGGGTATTTAAGAAAAAAGGAATGCTAAAGGCGAGATATAGAGGTACAAGGCACGATTTGTTTTGAAGGGATACAAACAAAACGAGGGAATTGATTACGATGAGGTGCTTGCTCCCATTATAATTGGATTGCTTATATCCCAAGCGACTGAATTTAAATGGCATTCTTGAATGGTGTGGTTGAAGAATAAGTCTACACCGAACAACCATCAAGGAACATGAAAATCAGAGAAGAGAAGAAGGTGCTAAAATTGAAGAAGGCACTTTACGGGTTGTAGCAAGCAACACGGGCATGCAATACTCGTATCGATACATAATTCAAGGAGAACGGGTTCAAGCATTTTCCTTACGAGCATGCTCTTTATGACCAAAGAATAGTAGAGGTAACATGATATGTGTTGCTCTTTATGTGGGTGTTCCCGCCGGTTGACTCGAACACCTTCGTGTGTCTCTACGAATTGCACTTCAAGAACCCCTTTCGCTTCTGTTCCAATGCTCTCCTTCCTCCGCCGTGAACACCTAAAACAGAGAGACAAATGGCGCCCTCGCGGCTGTTTGCACTCCGACGATCAAGTCAGCTATTGGACAGGAAACACCAAACACTTCTCGTCGCAAAACACCGTAAGGTCAATGTTCAGAGAAATGCATAACTTCTAAACACCAGGTCAATCGATAGGCTTGGTGCCCACGCCCGGGGAGGAGGCGTCCCATAGGGAGCTGCCACCCTCCTCGAGGTGTCTAAACACCAAGTCGACCGGTGTACTTGGTGCCCACGCCGGGGAGGAGGTGGCCCAGAGGGCGCCTCTACCCTCCCTCGGGGTGTCTAAACACCAGAGCAACCAGTTCACCACCGATCAGACCTTACTATACGCGCTTGATGCCCACGCCCGTGGAGAGTTGTGCCAAAAGCAGTGTCGCTCGTCCCCGGTGTGTCTAAACATCAAGGCGATCAGCGCACTTGGTGCCCACGCTCCAAGGAGGCACCCCCCGCCGCTCTCTCTCGAGGTGTCTAAACACCAAGATGACCAGGGCACGTGGTGCTCACGGCCTAGGAGGGGGTGTCCTGAAGGATACCGCCACTCCTGCTTGGGGTGTACAAACACCAAGGCGTCAAGTTCATCACTGATTTGAACTTACCTTTCGCACTTGATGCCACGCTTGAAGGAGGCGTCCCCTGCCACTTCTTTTCGAGGTGTCTAAACATCAAGGCCACGGGTTTGTTTCTTACTAAACCATGTTATCCTCGTTCGGTGCCCACGCTTGGGGAGGCGTCCTAAAGAAAGCTACCACCCCGCCAAGGTGTCTAAACACCAACGTATGAGCGCTTCTCCCTGCATTGTAAAGAAAACTTGAGGGCACATATGCTCGAAATGTAACTTTATTGGGTGACCTCATTAAAAAAACCCTCGAGAGGGAAAAAGAGTGTCCCTTTAAACTGTATACAATGCTTTGTTTTTAACTAAAATAAAGCTTAAGATTTGTTGTGTTCCAAGTACGAGGGATGGCGCCTCCTCCAGAGTTTCAAGCTTGTATTTCTAAGCATCTTGCAGCCCGAGACGTTGTCTACCAACGCATCGATGCTTGGCAAAGGGTACGAATCCTTTGGGCACGCCTTGTTGAGGTCAATGAAGTCTATTCACATCCTCCATTTCCCATTGACCTTCTTCACCAAGACCACATTGGCCAACCACTCAGGGTATTGAATCTCCCTGATGTGGCCGACCTTCAACAGCTTCCTCGTCTCTTCTTGTACGACCAGCCGCCTTTCTTCGTTAAACTTTCTTCTTCTCTGGTGCACGGGTCGGACTTTGGGGTCCATGGTGAGGCGGTGGCATAGAAAATTTGGGTCAATGCCTGGCATGTCCGAGGCGGACCATGCGAAGGCGTCTAGATGACGCGATATCACCTCTGCCATCTGGTTTTGTTCCTCTTGGCCAACGATTTACCCAACTTGAACGTCTTACCACCAATCTGCCTCTCCACAACGTTCTCAGCTGGCTCAGGTCGCCTCTCCCAAGCGTTCTCTGCGCGTGATACGCCTACACGGTCCTCCACCATGGATGGTTCCTCCATGGGTGCCTCCTCCATGGGTGGGCGCTCCACCATCATGAACACGCCCCTCTTCGTTTTGAGGCTATTCTCATAGTACTTCTTGGCCTCTTGCTGATCGGATTTGATCAGGATCACCTTCCCACTATGATCGGGCAGCTTCAACTTTATATGGCGTGTAGACGACACCCCCCTCAGCCAATTCAGGGTCGACCTTCCCAACAAGATATTGTACGCCGAGTGGGCGTTTACCACTAGGTATCTTATGTTTTCTATGCGAGATGCAGTGCCATCTTTAAAAGTCGTCCTCGGCTCCAAATAACCAGGCACCTTCACTTGATCTCCCACAACACCATACAAACACCGTGTATAGCCTAAGCTGATCAGGAGACAACTGCAACTTGTTAAACGTAGGCCAGAACATCACATCTGTTGAGCTGCCTTGGTCTAGCAACACTCAGTGTACTTTCCTCCCCGCGGTTACAACCGAAATCACCACGGGTCGTTATCATGTGGAACAACGTCGCGAAGATTAGCCTTTGTGAACGTGAGATCGACATCGAGCGAGTCGTCCACCACTTGCTACGCTACTGACATTACCGAACATGCGTACCTCTTGCACTGAGGGGCAATGCACCCTCCACCCGAGAATCCACCTGAGATGTGTGGATTTCCCCGTGGATGGGCATCTTGTGGACTTGGTCCTCTGCTGATGTCGTCAAGCCCTCGGCCCCTGATGACCCCGCCAGGCAGTCATTCAGGAAACCGCTCTTCACAAGCTCATCTAGCTGATGCCCCAACGCCAAGCAGCTGTTTATCAGATGACCAAACCCTTGGTGGAACTAGCACCATGTTTCCTTGTGCGGTCCCAACACCTTATCAGTCTTCACCGACATCTTCAACCTGTTCGCTATGTTAGGCATAACGATCAGGTCTATCAACTCCACTACAAAGTTGTGCCTCACCGGCTTGTTCTCCCCTGAACGCCCCTTAACCTGGGGCTTCTTTGGCTCGTAGGGCCGCTTTCCTTGACCCCTCTCCCCGTTACGGCCTCGTTCACCCTCATGGGTTGTGTGTGACGGCACTCGTGGACGCGCGGGAACTACGCTCACGCGCTTCTCGTTTACTTCACCTTCCGCTGCATGTGTGCCATCGCACGACGCCTGATCTCAGCGAAAGTGTTGGGGCGAATTCTGATGAGTGACTCGCTGAAAGGTCAAGGACATATTCCCTTCCTGAACGCATGGACTATCATCGACTCATCCGTGGTGTTGACCCTCACCACTTGTGCCCCAAAGTGATTAACAAACTCTTTCAACGTTTCCCCATGATACTGCCTTACGTCGAAGAGATCATAGGAGTTTGGTGGGGGAGCACGATTCGCTATGTACTGCTGCATGAAAAACTTCGACAGCTACGCGAATGAAGTCACGTGGCCATCTGGAAGGCTGATGAACCACTCCATCGTCGTTCCCACCAATGTACTCATGAACAACTTACGTCTGACGGCGTCAGAACCGCCAATCAGCATCATTTGAGTATGGAATGCTGTGAGGTGCGTCTCCGGATCCCATCCCGGGGAACGTGGCTTTCGGGCCCAAGAACGTAGCAGGGATCGCAACATCCATGATTGCCTATGAGAAAGGCATAGGAAACTCCCTGGGAGGCGTTGTGCACTCTTGCTCCTCTGTTTCGCGACTCCCAGGTTGGTTTTCGTAACATGCAACACAATTCTTCATTGGTGCGGTGCAACTCCTCATTTCTTGCTTGCGACGCCGCAAGGTTCAGCTGAATACGCTCTTGCTCCGCCTTCGATGCCGCCATCGCCTCCTGGAGGCCCTACATCATTTCCATGACCTGTTGTAAGGTCAAACTCTCACCTCCCAAATGCGTCGTAGAACTCTTCCTAGTATTCCTCATTCTTGGATGTTTCTTGGTGAATCTTAAATTTTTTTATCGAATCTTGGAACTTCTTCGGTGAATCTCGAACTTTCTTGATGAATCTTGAACTTTCTTTGGTGAATCTGAGCAAACCTTGAGGATTCTTAACGAACCTTTCATGAATCTTGAAACACTTTGACGAATTTCCACTACTCTAACTGAATCTTCAACTTCCTGCGGTGGGATAGATGTTTTAGATCGAGCCCCACGGTGGGCGCCTAATGTTCCCGCTGATTGACTCAAACACCTTCGTGCGTCTCTACGAACTGCGCTTCAAGAACCCCTTTCGCTTCTGTTCCAATGCTCTCCTTCCTCTGCCGTGAACACCTGAAACATAGAGACAAATGGCGCCCACGCGGCCGTTTGCACTCCGACGGTCAAGTCAGCTATTGGACAGGAAACACCAAACACTTCTCGTCGCAGAACACTGTAAGGTCAATGTTCAGAGAAATGCGTAACTGAATCGTAACTGAAAATGCTAGCTTCTGCTCAAATGTCTTAGAATGTGTAAAACCTACCTTATTCTGTTTATCGTAAAACCTTATATACCTTTTTCGGTGTTTCTGTCCACGTCTCAGCCCGAGACTTGCGCATTCTGTGGGCGCTCCTTAGCAACACTGTTCCCAGTCTTAGGGCTTTCTCAGTGTGTAAGGTTGCCTTGTCAAAGTGCAACTCGTGCGGGGGTGACTGCATGGGTGCTAACTCAT
This sequence comes from Phaseolus vulgaris, assembly GCF_000499845.2. Taxonomy (NCBI): domain Eukaryota; kingdom Viridiplantae; phylum Streptophyta; class Magnoliopsida; order Fabales; family Fabaceae; genus Phaseolus; species Phaseolus vulgaris. The sequence goes on from NC_023759.2 coordinate 19,766,139, forward strand.
TCGCCCATTCTCTAAGTCATCCACCCTTGGAGTTCCTTGCCTTCCTCACGTGCCATGCATGCAGATCACCTTCTGGGACATGACCCTCTCATGGGTCGTGTCTGTCCCAGTGGCTTTCCAGCGGTGGTGCGTACTACCGCGTCCCTACACCTCATGCACGGATCCCTCGTGAGTTAGGTCTCTCCCTTCTGGTACTAGGGGTGTGGCTTGAAAACCACCTTTCTTTATCTGTTATTACGGTTTGGGGTGCCGAGGCCCGAGGCCTCCACGCCCCTACTGTGCCGCCTCCTCCACGGGTATCCCTACCCGTGGGTATCAGGAGGGGACACCTCCCTGGACGGCCATACTTAAACTTCTCGGGCCCCTTTATTATGCTGAGCCTGGGCGACGCCCGAGGCCGGTCACGCCCGAGGCCGTGGACCTTAAAGAAACTCCTTCCTGCCTTGCAGTACTTTCTAGTGGTCAATGCCCAAGGACCGTACGGTACAGTGGGCAACAATGATGATGTGATAGAAGATTTTAAGGGCACAATGACAAGAGAATTTGAGATGACTGATTTGGGATTGATAAAGTTTTTCCTTGGTTTAGAGGTTAGACAAAAAGAGACGGGTATTTTTGTATCACAAGAGACATATGCAAAAGAGATTTTAAAGAAGTACAAGATGGCAAATTGTAGCCCAGTATCAATACCAATGGAAACCAGGTGCAAAACTCTCTAAGTTTGATGGAGGAGAAACGTGTCCATGCGAGTAGATATCGAACTTTGGTAGGAAGCCTTCATTATCTCACATGCATAATGCCAGATCTTTCATTAAGTGTTGGCATCATAAGTCGATTTACGGAGGAGCCGGTTTACTCACATTGGAAGGCATGGACGTGAGTCCTACGGTACATCCAAGTTATTGTATCACTTGCATTATTCTACTCAAAAGTAGTATATTACAAGTTGGTTGGTTAAATCCATTATCCAAAATGAGAGAACAAATGTTTTAAAGTTTACATCATGTATGAAAGTTGTTATCTCTTTGTGTTTCATGGTTCAGACTAGGTTTGATTGTTGAGGGTTCTTCTAATCATCATTAATTCCCCTCATAAGGATATGCCCTCTCACCTTTTCTTTTTCTTCTCTCACACTAGACTCATTGATGTGATTCCAATAGCCATATAGAGAAAGGTTCTTGACCTTCTTAGGAATC